>NC_079200.1:40030928-40058428 GCF_029499605.1 Hyla sarda
CTCCCCCGTATTGACCATCACCTTCGACCCAGTGTTGATGGTTTTTGCCACATTGCATCTGTTTATTGCTCCTCTGTTGTCTTTTTGTCGTTTGTGTGCTGTCTTGTCCTGTCGTCGTGTCTGTCCGCATGTCCACATGCTTGTGCTTCTCTTTTTTTTCCTCTTTCTCTTCTCTGCCATTCCTACTTGGTTTGTCCTTTTGTTTATTTTTGCCTACCTCTATTACCATTTTTTAGTTCCTACCCTACCATACGACTATGGCTGATGTGAGGTACCTTTCATGGAACGTGAGAGGACTTGGCAGTCCGCGCAAGCGTTCGCTGGTCTATGCCACCATTCGTAAGTACCAACCGTCCATTGTTTGCTTGCAAGAGACACACCCTCCACTGTGCGATGGCTCTCCAGGCCATGGGCGCAGTGGACGTTGCATGCATGTCACACTTCCTATTCCAGGGGTGTCTCCTTTCTGGTACACAAATCCCTGAGGTGGGAGTTGCAGCATACTCAGGTAGACCCTGATGGTAGGTTTGTGTTCATCTGTTCCGTAATTTATAACTCCCCCTATGTGCTACTGGGAGTATACATCCCCCCTCCGGGTTCGCTCTCAATTTTGCATCAGGCTGCCATGTTCGCCGCTTCATTTCCTGGAGCCAAGGTAATCTGCATGGGTGATTTCAACAACGTCTTGGATCTTGCTCTTGACAGGAGGGGTGCGGATGCCCCTGTCCAGACGTCTTTCACGCCACTGCATGCTTTGTTCCAGGGTCTGGGCTGGTTGGATATCTATAGGCATCTCCACCCACACACATGTACATACTCCTGTCACACGCCAGGTTATAATTCTCTATCTCGCATTGACATGGTGCTAGGGAATGCTTCTGCTCTGCCTCTGGTACGTGCAGTGGCTTATGTTACCCGCGGGGTGTCTGACCACTCCCCCCTCCTTCTTACTATGTCTGTTCCTGATCCCCCTGCTATCCGCAATTGGCGGCTAAATCCATACTGGTTGTCCCTGCTAGGTCCCCATGACGGTATCCCTATACAGCTAATGATGTTTCTCAATGGCCATAGGACCTCGGGTGACTGACTGTTTGGGAGACGTCTAAGGCTTTTCTGCGTGGATGTCTTCAATCCGCCATCTCTTACATAAAGCGAGAGGCGGTGAGGGAGGAGAACGACCTAGGTGCACGTTGTACTGAGCTGGAGAACTTCTATGTACGAGACCCTTCCGATGTGACTAGGGACGTATGGCTCAGAGCTGGTAGGCAGTACCTTCATTGTTTGCAGGAGAAAGCTGCCCGTAAACTGTCTTTTAACCAACAGGTGGCCTTTGAGCTGGGCAACCAGTCTAGCAAACTACTGGCCCATCTTATTCATCAGAACTCTGCATCCCCGAAGGTCTTACAGGTCCGCTCAGTGGATGGTTCTGTACTTACTACCACCCCCCTGATTTCTGACAGATTTGTCACTTTCTATTCTGAGTTGTACACCTCTCAGGCCACCTACTCCAATCATAGCCTTTCCACGTACCTGGACTCTATTGTTTTCCCGACCCTTGCCCCCGATAGTGCTGCCTACCTAGGCCAGTTTCACGGTGGAGGATATAGAGGAGGCTTTGGGTGCCCTAGCGAGAGGCAAGTCGACGGGCCCCGATGGTCTTCCATTGGAAGTTTATCAGCAGTACAGAGAGCAGCTGGCTCCTGTGCTGCTGACACAATGCCGCATTTGCTGCTAATGTATTACCTGACTCCTTCTATGACGCCTCCATCGTTGTTATATTGAAACCGGACAAGGATCCCCTTGAATGTACCTCGTACAGACCTATCTCCTTGTTGAATCTAGACTATAAGCTATTTACGAAAATGTTAGCGCTTAGACTTAACTGGGTGATTTTGGAGATTATTCATACTGATCAATCCGGATTTATGCCAAGTCGCTCCACCCCCGACAATATTTGTAGGGTACAGGTACTTACACAGATGGGGACGACGGAGGGTAGGGATTGGGCCTTAGCTTCCCTAGACACTGCCAAAGCCTTCGACTCGGTCGAATGGCCATTCCTTTTGGAGGTACTTGGTCGCTTCGGTTTTGGTCCTAATTTCATTAAGTGGATTTCCCTCCTTTACAGGTCCCCTAGAGCCTGCCTGTCCATTAATGGAGTTCTTTCCCCATACTTCTCCCTAGGTAGGGGTACGTGTCAGGGTTGCCCTATCTCTCCCCTTTTATTTGCCATTGAGCCGTTGGCCCTGCAGATCCGACAACATCCGGACTATGCTGGTATTCGCATTGGCTCGCGGGAGGATAGGGTGGGCCTGTACGCGGACGATATGATACTCTTTATGTCCAACCCCTCTAGCACTTTACCCCTTGGAATTGACCTTATTGAAAGATTTGGAGAATTCTCTGGTCTTAAGATCAACTGGGGAAAGTCTGTGTTTATGCCGGTTCGGGATGCTCAGTGGGGCTCATGCCTCCAAGGCCTCAGGGTGGTTGACCGGTTTAAGTACCTTGGGGTGCTGGTGCATAGACAATTTGGGATTGATTTCCAATCTAATATTCAACCTCTGATCCCATATGTCCGTGAAAAGTTCAGAGTGTGGGTGAACCTGACGCTTTCTGTGGCGGGTCGTATCAACCTTATCAAGATGGTGACCCTTCCCAAGTGTCTCTATTTACTAGAACATGCCTCTGCAGCAGTTCCCCTATCCTTTTTTAAACAACTATATTCCCTGTTTCCCTCGTTCATATGGGGGAACAATAGATCCAAACTTAAGCTGACTACGTTGCAACGCTCTGGGGGGGGGGGGGTGTCACTCCCTGACTTACAATTGTACTATTTAGCGGGTCAACTGCGATATATACGTTATTGGGTCTCTGCACCTTCTCTGCCGAATAGCGAACACCACTTGGCCCACTATTTACAACTGACTCACTTATGGCCTGTGCTTGAGGGCAGATCGGGGCCGTAAACTGGCGCTTCAGGTTTGGTCTACTGCTAAACGAATTTTTGCTTATGTCGACATTATGTTGGACCGCCAGCTGTGGCACGACCCGCTTCTGCCGCAGTTCTCTGCCCAACTAGAGCCCCAGTTCTGGAGATCCCACGGGGTCTCCGCTATTGGAGATGTACATGATGGTGTAGCTTTTAGGGAGTTTCAGTACTTTGTGGATGAAAGGGCTGTGCCTAGACAGTCCTTTTATCGGTTTCTCCAGCTCAGGCACGCGTTCTCTGTACAATTTTCTAGACCCACTGTACCCTTCTCTCGCTTTCCTGTGATAGGTGTGTTTACCACGCAAGGTCCCAGAGGCTTGATCTCTACTCTCTACACTGTACTGCTAAATGCTAGGATGAGTAGGGAACCTTTGCTAGTTGAAGCGAGATGGAAAGCTTGTATCCCTGACTTGACCGAGGAGGAGTGGGCGGCTGCCCTATCCTCCCACCTTTATGTCTCTCCCTCTCTAAATAATCGCCTTATACAACTGTATATGTTTCATCAGTCATATCTCACACTGGTTCGATTGGCTAGGATGGGCAGACGTCCTGACTCGACCTGTCAACCGCTGTGGTGACATTGATGCTGACTATATGCATTTGATGTGGTCCTGTAGACTGATATCTTCTTTCTGGACAGATGTATTGCAGTTTGTGAGCTCTTTGGTGCAACGCCAGATCCCTTTGACCCCTAAATTCTGTCTCTTGGGGCTTTTTGACGAGGAACATTGGACCCTTGCTGAAACGACTTTGCTTAGAGAGGTCTTCTTTTTAGCCCGCAAGGCCATAGCCTTGCCCTGGATGGACCCCAAAACGCCCACCCTGTCGAGCTGGAAAGCCCTTGTGAACACTACAGTGAACTTTGAATACTTAGTCTATAAACACCGCAAACAACGCGCTAAATTTCAGAAGATCTGGTCTGCCTGGTGTGCCTCTCCACATGCTAACTATTCTTCCTGCTCACCTTCTACCCATGCTCTTCTGACTCTCTTCCCCTTCTTCTTCCTCCTCTTTTCTTTCTCCCCCTCTTTCATTTCTCCCTCTCCCCTATTTCCCCCTTCTTTCTCTTACCCCCCTTCCTGTCTCCCTCTTTCTCTTTCTTTCGCAACCCTGTGGATATGTGGACTATGTCTGTTTGTTTGTCCCCTGTCTGTTGTTAGTGTCGTCTTGTCTTTGTCTCTCCCCGTCCTTTGTAAAGTTCCCACTAATAGTGGAAGGTTATTCAAGGTTCTATATATGATGTTTGGTTTAGTGTCAATGTAAATGCTATCCACCTGGATTGTACACTGTGGCCTTTCCTGATATGCTTATCGGGACATTATTACTGCTACAACTTGTGTTTTGTATGCTCCTTTAATGTTTTATTCTCCTTGGTGCACTTACATTGCAATAAAAACAGTTAAAAAAAAATTAGCATATTCGTAATATTCACGTTTTATTTTCGCTTATGCAAATTTTTGTATATACGAAAATTCGCACGCCAGTCTCACACAGTAGTATTAGAGCCTTCTTTACACCACACAAGCTGGAAGCAGAGAGGGATGATCACTGTGAAGTGTACTGTGATAAAAAAAAAACGAATATTCGTAATAGCGAATATATAGTGCTATATTCTCAAATAATTCGCATTGCGAATATTCGCGAGCAACACTAGTGGATAGTCTACCGACGCTTCAAGATGGAATCCTTAGTTTCCATAGTCCCTCTGATTCCTCAGAACACTCTGATATATTCGGTAGACTTGGACACATACTGCCACGTCCCTATCTACCAGTGGTACCTGTGGTTTGCCGTATCTCTAAATGGAGAGATACACCATTTCCAGTTCCGATAGCTCCCATTCGGGATCTCATCTGCCTCCTGAGTTTTTACCAAACTGGTAGTAGAGATGGTTGCCCACTTAAGGCAGCAGGGCGTCCAGATATTTCCCTATCTGGATGACTTCCTGCTTGTGGCGAGATCCTGGGAAGAGATCCAATCTCACCTATCCAAATCCTTAGATCTCTTCCAGTTTCTGGGGTGGCAGGTGAATTGGGAGAAGTCAAGTCTGTCTAGATCCCTCACCTGCAAGGTTTTTCTGGGAATCTCTTTAGATTCAGTTGCTCAGACGTCCTTTCTCCCTGCTACCAAGAAGAACTCTTTGATCCACAAAGTAGAGGCTCTTCAGAAGAGATCTCAGGCTTATATTCAGGAATGCATGAGGATCCTAGGCCTCATGACTTCATACATACAGGCAGCTGCCTGGAGTCAGGCTCGCTCCAGACCCTAGCAGGCGAATCTCCTCTCCCACTGTGACAAAAGTCAGTCGTCATTAGACAGCATGATTCCTAACTCCTTAGTCACCAAGAAATCTCTGGATTGGTAGCAGGACAGAAGGAATCTCTCCATAGGAGAAGTTTTATCCCGTTCCCCGGTAGTGGCAATAAGCTACAGACGCAAGCATGACTGGCTGGGAGGTGGTTTCCCAGTAGGGCTCAGTTCAGGGACTCCAGATGTAAAAGCCAGAGATCTCCAATAACAGGAAACTCAGGGCAGTTTGGGAGGTTCTTATGTCCCTTCAGAACCATCTTGTAGGGAGACACTTAAAAATTGACTCAAACAATATGACGGCGGTTTCCTTCCTAAAACACCAAGGAGGGACCAGACACCCTCATCTCTAGATTCTCTCCAGGGAGTTTCTCCTTGGGGGTGAAGACCTTTGTATCTCAGCAGTCCACCTGGGAGGGATAGACAATGTTCAGGCAGACTTCTTGAGTAGGAGAAGGGTGGATCCCAGGGAATGGGAACTTCACAGGGCTGTGTTCGACATGACAGTCCGGACTTAGGGTCTTCCTCAGATAGACCTGTTTGCTATTTAAGAAAACAGGAAAGTACAATTGTTCTTTTCTCTGAACAGGAAGGACTTTCCCACAGGTCTGAATGCCCTAGGTCAGGACTGGCATTGGATGAGGGAAGGGAAAGGGAGAATTATTCTAGTACCTCTGGCCTGGTCCAAGATGAATTGGTTCCCTCTGTTGGAGACCATAGCTATTGCCCCTCCTCTCATGCTCCAGGTCAGACCAGATCTGGGTCCCCTATGGTTTCCAGAGGTGGACTCCACCTAACTGCATGGATCCTGAGTGGTGGATCCTGAAACAAAAGGGTCTTTTATACCCTGTCATTTCAACGATCCAGTAAGGGAGGAAACCCTCTACAGTTTTTGTGAAATCTAGAACCTGACATAGATTTAATTTCTGGTTGCAGTGTAGGCCCTTTGATCTAGATAATCCTAGCATTCATTCCTCTAGTTTTAGAGTTCTTTAAGGAGGGTCTACAAAAGGGTCTTAGTTGTAGCACTAATAAGGTGCAGGTAACAGCGTTATCACATTTTCTAGGAATATCTCTAGCCAAGGACAAAATAATCAAAAGATCCATGAAGGGGGTCAGTATCATCAGACCCAGGTTCAGACCTTCTGTACCTAGTTGGGATCTTAACCTTGTACTCTCGGGGGTTAACCAAAAGTCCCTTTGACCCTGTCTTAGCTGCAGAAATTAATTATTACCCCGACATTTCGTGGAAAGCTGCCTTTTTAGTTGCCATTACTACAGCCCGCAGAATAGGGGAAATACAGGCCCTTTCTATTAGAGAGCCCCTGTTTTTAGGGTCACAGATGAGAAGATAATTCTCAGACACAGAGGCGGCTCTCTAATTAGGCGATTTAGGCGGCCGACTAAGGCCTCGCACTAAAAGGGGCCTCGCGCCCACCTAAATCGTGTAGTTAGAGCAGTGATTTTGTAGAGATTTTTTTTTTTTTTTTTTTTCAAATGTCCTGCCCCGGCCTGCGTATACCCCCCCCCTCCCCCTCCCACTCCCCCTTGCGGCGCAGTGAGCGGAAAATGGTGTTCGACGTCGGCGCGAGCTTCATTTGCGCCGGACTGCCGTGGAACTGCCACCCCTCTGTTACCCCTTCTCAACCCTGTCCAAACCCCCCCCCCCACACACCGTCGCCCAGGTCCACCCTCTGCCCCCCCGTCACACATGTCCCCCCCCCTGTCATCCATGTCCGCCTTGTCTACCTCCCTGTCCATCCCTGTCACCCATGTCCTACCCCCCGTCACCCCATGTCCTACCACCCCCCTCCGTCACCCATGTCCTACCACCGCACCCCCCCCCCCGAAACCCCTTGGAGCCCTGCTGGCTCATCGAGGATCAGGGGCCCTTTAAGTGGTGTTACTCTGGCAGCTCTGGATGTAAATATAGCAATATACTCAATGATATAAGTATCCAGTCCAGCGTTTCCCAACCAGGGTGCCTCCAGCTGTTGCAAAACTACAACTCCCAGCATGCCCAGACAGCCCAGACAGGCATGCTGGGAGTTGTAGTTTTGCAACAGCTGGAGGCACCCTGGTTGGGAAACACCGATCCAGTCCATACTCATGCCACACCATGGCCAGTTAGGATGTCAGGTGTGTACACTGTCCGTAATAATGTTATAATAACATGTCCACCCCCCTGTCACCCCTGTTCACCCTCCTGTCACCCATGTCCACCCTCCTGTCACCCCTGTCCACCCTCCTGTCACCCATGTCCAACCTCCTGTCCACCTCCTGTCACCCATGTCCACCCCCCTGTTACCACCTGTCACCCATGTCCACCCCCCTGTCACCCATGTCCACCCCCCTGTCACCCATTGTCACCCCCCCTGTCACCCATGTCCACCCCCATGTCACCCATGTCCACTCCCCTGTCACCCATGTTCACGCTCCTGTCCTGTCACCCATGTCCACCCCCCTGTCACCCATGTCCACCCCCCTGTCATCCATGTCCACCCTCACCCCCCCTGTCACCCATATCCACCCCCCCGTCACTCATGTCCACCACCCCCGTCACCCATGTCCACCCCCCCGTCACCCATGTCCACCCCCCTTGTCACCCATGTCCACCCCCCCTCTCACCTATGTCCACCCTCCTGTCATCCATGTCTGCCTTGTCTACTCCCCTGTCACCCATGTCCACCCTCCTGTTCACCCATCTGTCCATTTGTCACCCCAGTAAACCCCTCTCTGTCACTCCTGTCCCTCTTTTACCCCCTTGTCACCCCGTCTAACCCCCTGTCTCCCATGTCCACCCTCCTGTCATCCATGTCCACCCCCCCATCCAACCCTCTGTCACCCCTGTCCATCCCTGTCACCTATGTTCACCCTCCACTGTCCACCCCCCTGACCACATCCTTGTCACCCATGTCCACCTCCTATTCACCCCTCTGCCACCCCTGTCCACCCCTCTGTCACCCCCTATGCCCCCGTCACCCATGTTCACTCTTCTACACCCATTTATCACCCTTGTACACCTCCCTACACCCCTCTGTACACTCCTCTGTCACCCGTGTACACTCCTCTACACCCCTCTTTCATCCATGTACACTCCTCTACACCCCTCTTTCATCCATGTACACTCCTCTACACCCCTCTGTCACCCATGTACACTCCTCTACACCCCTCTGTCATCCATGTACACTCCTCTACACCCCTCTGTCACCCATGTACACTCCTCTACACCCCTCTGTCACCCATGTACACTCCTCTACACCCCTCTGTCACCCATGTACACCCCTCTGTCACCCATGTACACTCTTCTACACCCCTCTGTCATCCATGTACACTCTTCTACACCCCTCTGTCACCCATGTACACTCTTCTACACTCCTCTGTCACCCATGTACAGTCCTCTACACCCCTCTGTCACCCATGTACACTCTTCTACACTCCTCTGTCACCCATGTACAGTCCTCTACACCCCTCTGTCACCCATGTACACCCCTCTGTCACCCATGTACACTCCTCTACACCCCTCTGTCACCCATGTACACCCCTCTGTCACCCATGTACACTCCTCTACACCCCTCTGTCATCCATGTACACTCCTCTACACCCCTCTTTCATCCATGTACACTCCTCTACACCCCTCTGTCACCCATGTACACTCCTCTACACCCCTCTGTCATCCATGTACACTCCTCTACACCCCTCTGTCACCCATGTACACTCCTCTACACCCCTCTGTCACCCATGTACACTCCTCTACACCCCTCTGTCACCCATGTACACCCCTCTGTCACCCATGTACACTCTTCTACACCCCTCTGTCATCCATGTACACTCTTCTACACCCCTCTGTCACCCATGTACACTCTTCTACACTCCTCTGTCACCCATGTACAGTCCTCTACACCCCTCTGTCACCCATGTACACTCTTCTACACTCCTCTGTCACCCATGTACAGTCCTCTACACCCCTCTGTCACCCATGTACACCCCTCTGTCACCCATGTACACTCCTCTACACCCCTCTGTCACCCATGTACACTCCTCTACACCCCTCTGTCACCCATGTACATTCCTCTACACCCCTCTGTCACCCATGTACACCCCTCTGTCACCCATGTACACTCCTCTACACCCCTCTGTCACCCATGTACACTCCTCTACACCCCTCTGTCACCCATGTACACTCCCCTACACCCCTCTGTCACCCATGTACACTCCTCTACACCCCTCTGTCACCCATGTACACTCCTCTACACCCCTCTGTCACCTATGTACACTCCTCTACACCCCTCTGTCACCTATGTACACTCCTCTACACCCCTCTGTCACCTATGTACACTCCTCTACACCCCTCTGTCACCCATGTACACTCCTCTACACCCCTCTGTCACCTATGTACACTCCTCTACACCCCTCTGTCACCTATGTACACTCCTCTACACCCCTCTGTCACCTATGTACACTCCTCTACACCCCTCTGTACACCTCTCTACACCCCTCTGTCACCCATGTATACTCTTCTACACCCCTCCGTCACCCATGGAAAAAAAAGTGCGGTGCCTAATAGGTTTGTTTTGCAGATTTAACGGTGAAGAATTGTGTGTGGAAGAAATTGTCATGATGGCCGGGCCAGATGGAGAAGAGAAGGCAACGACACAAATGAGAGAAGACGTCATTGGTGAGTTGTTGTGTAAAGCAGCACTGTAAACTACATACCCACTGATAAATAGATATAGTGCATTGCGTTTTTGTTTATTTTTTTTACCATTTTTTTCTTTTTTTTTGCTTGTCAAGCTCGGTAGGGGAGCCCCGCGGTAATTAAAAAATATATATATATATTTTTTTTTTAACAGATTTTGTTCCCAAGGTGTCTTCTTTTTTTCATAGAAGTCAAGAAATAATTTTACCTTCTTTTTGCCAAAACCCCAAAAATCAGAGAGAACAGATTTTTCTTACTCTTGATGTTAGGAGGATGATTCTCGGGTACTTGGAAGCTACAGCTGAGCGGAGGTCAGATGAGAATCTTTTTTGTTCAGTATTGGGGTATAGAGATTTTCCTCTTTTAGTTAAAGCACACTCTACAAGAGCAATTTCTTTGTCATGGGCTGAGAAAGCATATGCATCTCCCGATTAGATCTTAAGGGCGACTACGTGGTCAAGTCTTCACATATTAGTCCGTCATTACAGAGTAGACATATTGGCCAACAAGAACTGCTCCTTTGGGCGCAAGGTCCTGTATGACATCGTCCCTCCCTAGAACTACTTATCTTCTGGAATGGCTCCATATTTGGTGTTGTCATGAAGGGGGATGCCATGGAAAAAAAGAATTTTTTTCCTACCGTTAATTCAGTTTCCACTAATCCTTCATTACGGCACCATTGTAACTCCCACCCTATATAACTGGTGTTGGGTCCTTTATATCTCACATCCTGGTAGTAATTTGAAAAGCACTGGGGTGTGTAAGGTGAGTGGCCCTTTTAAACCTTTCTGGTTCCTGTCGCTACAACGACAGGAGGAGTAACCTCTATATTTGGTGCTGTCATAAAGTATTAGTTGAAACCGAATTAACGGTAGGAAATAATTCCTTTTATACCTATGGAAAAAATTTGCAAGTAACCATCTAAAAAAGTATGATTGTAATATTATAAATTCATGTGGTGGGATTGCAGCAGATTTTACCCCAAACTTTTCAAGAGTGTGATACAGATGGTAACCCCTTCACACACACATCACCCCCAACCCTCCAACCCAAATTTTGACCCGACTCTCAAGCCTGTCCTGTGATTAGCATGTGCGTCATGGGTCGGGAAGGGGTTAAAGTGTTACTGTCATATAATCCCTTAACGACGCAGGTTGTAAATGTACATCCTGGTGCGGTGGTACTTAACGCACCAGGATGTACATTTATGTCCTATACATGACCGCGAGCATTGGGGTGATGCTCGGGTCATGCGCTGCAGGTCCCGGCTGCTGATAGCAGCCAGGGACCCGCCGGTAATGACCAATATCTGCGATCGTGCGGATGTCCGCCATTAACCTGTCAGGTGCCGTGATCAATACAGATGCCGCAGCGATCCAATCATCCAGAACGGCAGACGGAGGTTCCCTCACCTGCACCCGCTGACTTCCATGGGTCTTCTGCTCTGGTCTGAGATCAAGCAGACCAGAGCAGAAGATGATCGATAACACTGATCAGTGCTATGCCCTATGCATAGCACTGAACAGTATTAGCAATCGTCCCTATGGGGACTATTAAAGTATAAAAATAAAAGTAAAAAAAATATCCCCCTCCCCAATAAAAATGTAAATTGTCTGTTTTCCCCATTTTACCCCCCAAAAGTGTAAACATTTTTTTTTAATAAACATATTTGGTATAGCCATGTGCGTAAATATCCGAACTATTTAAATATAATGTTAATTATCCCATACGGTGACCAGCGTGAACTTATTTAAAAAAAAGTCCAGAATTGCTGCTTTTGTAACATTTTATTCCAAATAAAATTGATTAAAAAATGTAAATGCAAATGTGGTATAAAAAAAAATTAGCCCTCATACTTTCCGCAGCAGAATAGAGGGATTTTAAACGCACTAATTTGGTTAAATAGTTTGCGATTTTTTTTAAAGCGGTATAATAATAGAAAAGTGTGTAATCGTGGGTATCAATTTAATCATATTGACCCACAGAATAAAGAAAACATGTCTATTGTACCGTAAAGTGTACAGCATGAAAACAAAACCTTCCAAACTTAGCAAAATTGTGATTTTCTTATCAATTTCCCTACACAAATAGTATTTTTTTGGTTGTGCCATACATTTTATGGTAAAATGAGTGATGCTATTACAAAGGACAACTGGCCGTGCAAAAAACAAGCCCTCATCCTAGTCTGTGGATGAAAATATAAAAGGGTTATGATTTTTAGAAGGCAAGGAGGAAAAAACTAAGTCTTTAAGGCCCAAATGGGCTGACTCCTTAAGGGGTTAAATAAACATTTGACCAATTGCATAACCATGTTAAAAGTTTATATAAATCAGGGCGTCAGTTTTAAACCACTCCCCCAATAACTAGACATAGTTGGGTTAAGCGCGCTTAACCCCTTAAGGACGCAGGACGTAAATGTACGTCCTGGTGCGGTGGTACTTAACGCACCAGGACGTACATTTACGTCCTGTGAATAACCGCGGGCATTGGAGCGATGCCCGTGTCATGCGCGGCTGATCCCGGCTGCTGATCGCAGCCAGGGACCCACCGGCAATGGCCGACGCCTGCGATCTCGCGGGCGTCCGCCATTAACCCCTCAGGTGCCGGGATCAATACAGATCCCGGCATCTGCGGCAGTGCGCGATTTCAATGAATGATCGGATCGCCCGCAGCGCTGCTGCGGGGATCCGATCATTCAGAACGCCGCACGGAGGTCCCCTCACCTTCCTCCTTCTGGCTCCCGGCGTCTTCTGCTCTGGTCTGAGATCGAGCAGACCAGAGCAGGAGATGACCGATAACACTGATCTGTTCTATGTCCTATACATAGAACAGATCAGTATTAGCAATCATGGTATTGCTATGAATATTCCCCTATGGGGACTATTCAAGTGTAAAAAAAAATGTAAAAAAATTTAAAAGGGAAAAAAAGGGAAAAATCCCCTCCCCCAATAAAAAAGTTAAACGTCCGTTTTTTCCTATTTTACCCCCAAAAAGCGTAAAAAATAAATTTAATAGACATATTTGGTATCGCCGCGTGCGTAAATGTCCGAACTATTAAATAAAATGTTAATGATCCCGTACGGTGAACGCCGTGAACGTAAAAAAAAAAAGTCCAAAACTGCTACTTCTTTCATACATTTTATTAAAAAAAAAATTATTAAAAATGTATTACGTTTTTTATATGCAAATGGAGTATCAAAAAAAAGTACAGATCATGGCGCAAAAAATGAGCCCTCATACCGCCGCTTATACGGAAAAATAAAAAAGTTAGAGGTCATTAAAATAAAGGGATTATAAACGTACTAATTTGGTTAAAAAGTTTGTGATTTTTTTTAAGCGCAACAATAATATAAAAGTATATAATAATGGGTATCATTTTAATCGTATTGACCCTCAGAATAAAGAACACACGTCATTTTTACCATAAATCGTACTTCGTGAAAACAAAACCTTCCAAAATTAGCAAAATTGCGTTTTTCTTTTTAATTTCCCCACAAAAATAGTGTTTTTTGGTTGCGCCATACATTTTATGATATAATGAGTGATGTCATTACAAAGGACAACTGGTCGCACAAAAAACAAGCCCTCATACTAGTCTGTGGATGAAAATATAAAAGAGTTATGATTTTTAGAAGGCGAGGAGGAAAAAATGAAAACGTAAAAATTAAGGTCCTTAAGGCCAAAATGGGCTGAGTCCTTAACCCCTTAACGACGCAGGACGTATATTTACATCCTGCGTCGGCTCCCGCGATATGAAGCAGGATCGCGCCGTGATCCTGCATCATATCGCGTTGGTCCCGGTGCTCATTAACGGCCGGGACCCGCAGCTAATACCACACATCGCCGATCGCGGCGATGTGCGGTATTAACCCTTTAGAAGCGGCGGTCAAAGCTGACCGCCGCTTCTAAAGTGAAACTGAAAGTGACCCGGCTGCTCAGTCGGGCTGTTCGGGACCGCCGCGGTGAAATCGCGGCATCCCGAACAGCTGATCGGACACCGGGAGGGCTCTTACCTGCCTCCTCGGTGTCCAAACGACGAATGACTGCTCCGTGCCTGAGATTCAGGCAGGAGCAGTCAAGCGCCGATAACACTGATCACAGGTGTGTTAATACACGCCAGTGATCAGCATAGGAGATCAGTGTGTGCAGTGTTATAGGTCCCTATGGGACCTATAATACTGCAAAAAAAAAGTTAAAAAAAGTGTTAATAAAGGTAATTTAACCCCTTCCCTAATAAAAGTTTGAACCACCCCCCTTTTCCCATAAAAAAAATAAATAAACATGTGGTATCGCCGCGTGCGTAAATGTCCAAACTATAAAAATATATCATTAATTAAACCGCACGGTCAATGGCGTACGCGCAAAAAAATTCCAAAGTCCAAAAAAGCGTATTTTGGTCACTTTTAATACCATTAAAAAAATGAATAAAAAGTGATCAAAAAGTCTGATCAAAACAAAAATCATACCGATAAAAACTTCAGATCACGGCGCAAAAAATGAGTCCTCATATAGCCCTGTACGTGGAAAAATAAAAAAGTTATAGGGGTCAGAAGATGACATTTTTAAACGTATAAATTTTCCTGCATGTAGTTATGATTTTTTTCAGAAGTGCGACAAAATCAAACCTATAGAAGTAGGGTATCATTTTAACCGTATGGACCTACAGAATAATGATAAAGTGTAATTTTTACCAAAATATGCACTGCATAGAAACGGAAGCCCCCAAAAGTTACAAAATGGCGGGTTTTTTTCGATTTTGTCGCACAATGATTTTTTTTTCCGTTTCGCCGTGCATTTGTGGGTAAAATGACTAATGTCACTGCAAAGTAGAATTGGCGACGCAAAAAATAAGCCATAATATGGATTTTTAGGTGGAAAATTGAAAGGGTTATGATTTTTAAAAGGTAAGGAGGAAAAAACGAAAGTGCAAAAACGGAAAAACCCTGAGTCCTTAAGGGGTTAAGGGGTTAAAAAGTACCTGTCATGAAATGTTATAATTCTCCCAGTTCACTGCCCCCATCATGATAAACCATCCCCTGCCTTTTATTTTTTTAGTTTTCTACCTTAATTGATATTGCTCTGTGTTTTCTGATCAGTCTTGGTCAGATTCACAGACTGGGAAGGGACGTTCCCCAGCAGGCGTGACATCATCTGAAGCCATACAGGGGAAAACTTCGTCCCTCACTCTGCTTCATACAGCCCACAACAGTTTAGTGTGAGATGAGCTATAATTGGCTAAGGCTGCAAACAAGTGAATTAACCCCTTCCCTAATAAAAGTGAATCGCCCCCCCCCCACCCCTTTCCAATAAAAAAAAAATGTAAATAAAAATAAACAAACATATGTGGTATCGCTGCATGTGTAAATATCCAAACTATAAAATTATAACCCCCCCCCCCCCCCCCCCCTATGTGAAGATATGTGCCCCTCAGGGCTGAAGGGTGAGTTTCAGTGCAGGGACAGGTAGGAAGTTAAAAAAAAGTAAAAAAAATATATATATATTCCCCCCGACCACCCAATAGGTCCTCAAGGGTCTGCCGCAAATTTTGCAGTGTGACCCGGGGTTTCAAGGCGCTGCATTTGCCCCCCTTTATTTTATTTTTTGGCCTCAGCATTTTTTTTTTATAACGGTGTGTGATTTATAATCACACACCATTATATATAAGTTACACTACACACTTCCCTGCATCCCCGCCCCCTGCGATACATTTTTGGCGGAGGAGGCATACGCTTTACATGTCTCCGACACCGAATCTGCCAGTGAGGACGAGGAAGATCTTGCTTTTCTGTGTTCTGTGATCCTACTTTTCTTCCTCGTCCTCCTCATCATCTAGCAGTGATGATGAGTGCCCTGTACGGAGGTGGAGACACCACCAGGCAAGGCCACCCCACCCCCATGATAGTGACCCAGTGGCCGACACTAGTACGAGTGTCCATGCCGCTCGTAATAGGAGTCCGACCCCCAGACAAGCGTACCAGAGCCCCCTTCTAGTGAACCTGTCTGGAGACCCCCAGAAGCTTATCAGCCACGGATTCCTGAGTTTGTTGGCGACTCAGGAATCCGGATTGACACAGCCGGATACACTGAAATAGACTTTTTAGTTATTATTTCAGTGACGACTTTGTCAATCATATGGTGGAGCAAACAAACTTGTACGCCCAACAGTTCATTGCCCACCACCCTGATTTGTTTTTGGCTAGACTTAATGGATGGTATGCCATCAATGTGGCCGAAATTAGGACATTTTGGGGCCTCGTGCTGCATATGGGCCTAGTAAAAAAAAACAGTGTCAGACAGTACTGGAATGGGGACATCCTCTACCAGACCCCACTCTACGGTATGGCCATGGCACGAGGACGGTTCAAGGCCATTTGGAAATGCCTGAATTACGCTGATCATGCGGCATGTCGTCCCCACCCCCCTGTTGCTTAGTTCACAAATCGTAGGTTCCGTAGCACAGCGTCCAACGAGGAACTGGATTCCGCCAAATGAATTGAAGATGTTCAATTGTCTGGTGGTATATGGCTTAGAAGTTAATTTTTCAATGGGAATGGCACTTATGTCCAGACAGAACTGCCGTTTCCAAGGCATTGTGAATGGCACAGATCCATTGAGGAAATTCAGCATGTACAATACTCTGGTAAGGCTCTGTTTCACTAGTGCTGTGTGACATCTTTATGGTACCGTTCTGGGGTACAAAATGGTAACCAAGGCTTTGCGTGTGCTGGATCAGTTCTCTGTAATACATTACCCCAAACCCTCAGATTTATACCCAACATTCACAGTTTTAACCACTAAAGGTAATTTTTTTTTTCTTCCCTTTTTATAAGAGCCTGAACTATTTTTCAGTGAACACACCCATAAAATTTATGGCACAATTAAATACATTTTATTAGTGGCTGGAAATGTATAAAATCACATCCTTTCCCCTTCATCCAATCATACCCATTCCCTTCAATTCCTTGATTGAACTTGATGGACATATGTCTTTTTTTCAACCATACTAACTATGTAACTAATTTTGCAACTTTTATTGTAGTGCTTTTGAAATAAGGCAAACTATTCAACTGAATAAGTATGTTTAACCCCTTAAGGACACAGCCCATTTTGGCCTAAAGGACACAGAGGACCTGAATTACTAATCGTGGAGTATAGTTTTCTTTGTGAGTTTTAATTCCCTACGAGTAGTTTTCTATAGTATTTACTAATGTTTCCCTACGTTTTGCACTTTCCCACTTTGGATAGGGGATAAGATGTCTAGCAGTGGAGTACCTCTTCAAGCCTTGGACTTCATAGACAGGTGGATCCAATCATGGGGAAAGGTATTTAAGGTGGCCAATTGCAAGTTGTTCTCTTTGACCTGAAAACAAAGATTGTTCAACATTATGGTTTAGGGGAAGGCTACTAAAAGCTACCTCTGAGATTTATGCTGTCAGTGTCCACTGTGAGGAAGACCAAGTAAAATATCGGAGAGGTGAAGAATGGTGAGAACGGTCAAAAACAGCGCCAAACCACCTCCAAAGACCTACAACATCATATTGCTGCAGGTGGTGTCACTGTGCATTGTTCAACAATTCAGCTAAGTTCAGCAAAGTTAAGGGGCCCCATGGATTTCCCTCAATATCAGCAAATACTTAAGAATAATGTAGAGGAATCACTGAAATTAGGCCAGGCTGGATATTTTAACAAGACAACAACTTAAAACACTGCTCAATATCTACTCTGGCATTTATGCAGAGGAACAAGTAGAATGTTCTGGAAAGGCCATCCCAGTCCCCAGACCTGAATGTCACTGACAATCTGTGTTGTGATGTGAAGTGGGCTTTCCATGCTCGGCAACCATCAAACCTAACTGAACAGGAGAAGGAAGGAGGAATTATCCAAAATCCCTTCATCCAGAATCCATACGGAAGTGTCTAGAGTGATTCCCAACTGGGGTGCCCCGCCACATTGGACTGCCGTTCGGCACTGCCCGAGGTGCCGCAGGATTTTGCTGTGAATTTTTTTCTTTAAATGTCCCGCTCCGGCATGCGCGCCTATGATTCACGGCGCTGTAAGGTGGAAGGGAAGCCTGTGTGCACACTGCGCCCCCCAGCGTCCCTCTCCCCCTTGCGGCGCAGTGAGCCAAAAATGGTGCCCGCTATAACAAGAAGATGCCGTGGAACTACAAGCTGCGCCGGATTCCCGTGCCGTGGAACTGCATGCTGCACTGGATTCCCGTGCCGGCTTGCTTAAGGTACTGTACCATTTCCACCCCTCTGTTACCCCTTCTCAACCCTGTCCAAACCACCCCCGTCACTCTTGTCCACCTTCCTGTCATCCATGTCCGCCTTGTCCACCTCCTGTCCATCCCTGTCATCCATGTCCACCCACCTGTCATCCATGTCCGCCCTCCCTGTCACCCATATCCGCCCTCCCTGTCACCCATGTCCACCCTCCCTGTCACCCATGTCCACCCCCCTGTCACCCATTTCCACCCCCCTGTCACCCATGTCCACCCTCCTGTCATCCATGGCCCCCTGTCCATCCCTGTCACACATGTCTGTCATCCATGTCAGCCCTGTCCATCACTGTCATCCATGTCCACCCCCCCTGTCACCTATGTCCACCCTCCTGTCATCCATGTCCGCCTTGTCCACAAAAAAAGTGCAGATTCTAATAGGTTTGTTTTGCAGGTTTAACAGTGAAGAATTGTGGCTGGAAGAAAGAGTCATGATGGCCCGGACCAGATGGAGAAGAGAAGGGAACACCGCTGATTAGAGAAGACGTCATTTGTGAGTTGCTGTATAAAGCAGCACTGGAATCTACATACCCACAGATAAATAGATATTGTGCATTGTGTTTTTTTTTTGCTCGTCGACCTCTGTAGGGGTGAAAAAAATTTCACCCATGTACACTTTTCTACACCCCTCTGTCAATCATGTACACTCCTCCTACACCCCTCTGTCACCCCCCTACACCCCTCTGTCACCCCATTACACCCTCTGTCACCCCCACTACACCCCTTTGTCACCCATGTACACTCTTCTACAACCCTCTGTCACCCATGTACACTTCTCTACACCCCTCTGCCACCCATGTACACTCCTCTACACCCCTCTGCCACCCCCCTACACCCCTCTGTTACCCATGTACACCCCTCTGCCACCCATGTACACTCTTCAACACCCCTCTGTCACCCATGTAAAAAAAAGTGCGGAGCCTAATAGGTTTGTTTTGCAGGTTTAACCCCTTAAGGACCAGGGGGTTTTCTGTTTTTGCACTTTCATTTTTTCCTCCTTACCTTTAAAAAATCATAATTCTTTAAATTTTGCACCTAAAAATCCATATGATGGCTTATTTTTTGCACCACCAATTCTACTTTGTAATGATATCGGTCATTTTACCCAAAAATCTACAGCGAAATGGAAAAAAAAATCATTGTGAGATAAAATTGGAAAAAAAAAAACGCCATTTTGTAAATTTTGAGGGCTTCTGTTTCTACGCCGTACATTTTTCGGTAAAAATGACACATTCTCTTTATTCTGTAGGTCCATACGATTAAAATGATACCCAACTTATATAGGTTGGAGTTTGTTGTACATCTGAAAAAAATCATAACTACATGCAGGAAAATATATATGTTTAAAATTGTCATCTTCTGACCCTTGTAACTTTTTTATTTTTCCGTGTATGGGCCGGTATGAGGGCTCATTTTTAAAGTTTTTAGCTGTACCATTTTTGTATTGATCGGACTTATTGATCGCTTTTTATTCATTTTTTCATGATATAAAAAGTGACCAAAAATACACTATTTCGGAGTTTGGAATTTTTTTTGTGCGTACGCCATTGACCGTGCGGTTTAATTAATTATATATTTTTATAATTCGGACATTTCCAAACGCGGCGATACCACATATGTTTATTTTTATTTACACTGTTTTTTTTTTTTTTTAAATGGGAAAAGGGAGGTGATTCAAACTTTTATTAGGGGCAGGGCCGGATTAACGTAGGGGCGGATGTAGCAGCAGCTCCAGACCCCTGCATTAAAATAGGCCCGGCGGCCCGCACAGACGGCCCATCCAGACCAACAGCCGCAACTCCCTACTCTCCGGCCCCAACCGCTGGGAGTGAAGTTTAAAAATAAAACATTTCCTATGGGCCCCAGCGCTGGTTCCGACCAGCCCCCGCTGCCCCTTTAACCCCTTAAGGACCGGGGTTTTTTCCGTTTTTGCATTTTTGTTTTTTGCTCCTTGCCTTTAAAAAATCATAACTCTTTAAATTTTGCACCTAAAAATCCATATGATGGCTTATTTTTTGCGCCACCAATTCTACTTTTTAATGACGTTAGTCATTGTGCCCAAAAATCTACGGTGAAACGGAAAAAAAATCATTGTGAGACAAAATTGAAAGAAAAACGCCATTTTGTAACTTTTTGGGGCTTCCGTTTCTACGTAGTACATTTTTCGGTAAAATTGACACCTTATCTTTATTCTGTAGGTCCATACGATTAAAATGATACCCTACTTATACAGGTTTGAATTTGTCGCACTTCTGGAAAGAATCATAACTTCATGCAGAAAAATGTATACGTTTAAAATTGTCATCTTCTGACCCCTATAACTTTTTTATTTTTCCGTGTATGGGGCGGTATGAGGGCTCATTTTTTGCGCCGTGATCTGAAGTTTTTAACGGTACCATTTTTGCATTGATAGGACTTATTGATCTTTTTATTCATTTTTTCATGATATAAAAAGTGACCAAAAATGCACTATTTTGGACTTTGGAATTTTTTTGCGCGCACGCCATTGACCGTGCGGTTTAATTAACGATATATTTTTATAATTCGGACATTTCCGCATGCGGCGATACCATATATGTTTATTTTTATTTTTGTTTACACTGTGTTTTTTTTTTTAATGGGAAAACGGGGGTGATTCAAACTTTTAATAGGGAAGGGGTTAAATGATGTTTGTTCACTTTTTTTTTTCACTTTTTTTTTGCAGTGTTATAGCTTCCATAGGGACCTATAACACTGCACACACTGATCTTTATCATTGATCACTGGTTTCTCATAAGAAACCAGTGATCGATGATTCTGCCGCATGACTGCTCATGCCTGGATCTCAGGCACTGAGCAGTCATTCGGCGATCGGACAGCGAGGAGGCAAGTAGGGGCCCTCCCGCTGTCCTGTCAGCTGTTCGGGATGCCGCGATTTCACCGCGGCTATCCCGAACAGCCCACTGAGTTAGCCGGCATGCTTTCGGTTTCACTTTAGACGCGGCGTTCAACTTTGAACGCCGCGTCTAAAGGGTTAATAGCGCGCGGCACAGCGATCAATGCCGCGCGCTATTAGCCACGGGTCCCGGCCGTTGTTAGACGGCCGGGCCCGACCCGCTATGACGTGGGGCCACGCCGTGGCCCCGCGTTATAGATCGGGAGTGGACACATGACGTTCCAGTACGTCATGTGTCCTTAAGGGGTTAAGAGAGGGGGCTGATGGGGCTGGTCATGTGCCAAAGACATTGCAGTTTATTAGTTAATAGTCCCTGCCCGCCCAACCCCTCCCCCGGCTGCTCAACGCAGAGCTGAAGAGAGAGAGAGAGAGAGAGAGACACTGCCTCACAGTTTTACAGCCTCTGCGGTCTGGATCTCCTCTCCATGTGAGCGGAGCTCCGTCCTGCAGAGGCGGCCATCAGTGCGAAAAAGGAGGTCAGAAGGTGACAAGCTCTGTAGTTAAAGGGGTTCTCCGGTGCTTAAACATCTTATCCCCTATCCAAAGGATAGGGGATAAGATGCCTGATCGCGGGAGTCCCGCTGCTGGGGACCCCCGTGATCTTGCTGGCGGCACCCCATTTGTAATCAGTGCCCGGAGCATGTTCGCTCCGGGTCTGATTACTGACGACCACAAGGCCGGCGGCGTGTGACATCACGCCTCCGCCCCCGTGTGACGTCACGCTCTAACGCGTAATAGCTGTCACACCCCTCCCGTAGGCTTGTATTGAGGGGCGGAGCGTGACGTCACACGCCGCCGGCCTTGCGGTCATCGTAATCAGACCTGGGGACTGATTACAAACGGGGTGCCATGTGCAAGATCCCGGGGGTCCCCAGTGGCAGGACTCCCGCAATCAGGCATTTAATCCCTATCCTTTGGATAGGGGATAAGATGTCTAAGTACCAGAGAACCCCTTTAAGTCCCAGTGGCCGGGCCTGGACTTATCCCCTATCCACAGTAGTGTTGCTCGCGAATATTCGCAATTCGAATATTATTCGCGAATATAGCGCTATATATTCGTAATTACAAATATTCGTCTTTTTTATTTATTTTTTTTTTTTTTCACAGTACACATCACAGTGATCATCCCTCTCTGCTTCCAGCTTGTGTGGTGTAAAGAAGGCTCTAATACTACTGTGTGAGACTGGTGTGCGAATTTTCGCATATGCGATCATTTGCATATGCTAATTTTCGCATATGCTAATTTTCGTTTATGCAAATTTTTGTATATGCTAATTTTCGCATATGTTAATTTTCGCATACGCGAATTTTTCACATTTGCGAAAATGAAACGGGAATATTACGAATATGCTAATATTCGCGAATATATGACGAATATTCACCCATATATTCGCGAATATTCGCGAATTCGAATATGGCCTATGCCGCTCAACACTAATCCACAGCACAGTCATTGATATACAGCACTGTTTCCCAACCAGGGTCCCTCCAACTGTTGCAAAACTACAACTACCAGCATGCCGTAGTTGTAGTTTTGCAACAGCTGGAGGCACCCTGGTTGGGAAACACTGATATACAGTGATATAATACTGTTGGGCTATATACATTAATTGCGCTGTTCCCACTGCCCTGGCTGCTATACATATGCATATATATATATATATGCATGTATATAGCAGCCAGGTCAGTGGGTACAGCACAATAAATGTATATAGCCCAACAGTATTATATCACTGTAAATCAATGACTGTGCTGTGTTCTCTGCCCTGCCTGGCCAATATTACGTACATAATATATGTGGCATGGGCTAGCCAGTTCAGATGACACAGCACAGTCATTGGTGAACAGTGACATAATAATGCGGGTCTATATACATCAGCTGCCCTGTGCCCTGGCTGCTATATATATATATATATATATATATATATATATATATATATATATATATATATAGAGTAACCAGGGCAGTGGGTACAGCACAGTCAATGTATATAGCCCTGCAGTATTACCGGTATGTCCCTGTTCTCGCTGGCCTATACATTGGGACTAAAAAAGTGTAAAAAAAACACAAAAAAATAAGTAAATACATGTGATTTAACACCTTCCCTAATAAAAGTTTGAATCACCCCCTTTTCTAATTTTTCAAATGAAATAATGTAAAAAAATAAAATAAAAAAAAACCCACTATAAATATATGTGGTATCGCCACGTGTGCAAATGTCTGAACTAATAAAATGTAATGTTAATTGAGTTACACAGTAAAAGGCAAAAGCGTGAAAAAATATCAAAGTCCAGAAGTGTGTATTTTTGGTAGAAAAATAAAACACGGTCAAAAGGTGTCATGAAAATAAAAATGGTCCTGATAAAAACTTAAGATCACAGCACAAAAATGAGTCCTCATACCGCCCTGTATGCGGAAAAATAAAAGGGTTATAGGGGTGAGAAGAGACACTTTAAAGCAAACTCATTTTTGTACAACAAGAATTTTTTAAAAGTAGTTAAATAGAAATAACCTACAGAATAAAGATTAAGAGTCTTTTTACCGAAAAGTGCACTGCATAGAAACGGACGCACCCCAAAAGTTGCTAAATGGTATATTTTTTTTTTCAATTTTGCTCTCCTTGTATACTGGAATTATTGGTGATTGGGGTCTCGATGTACTGGACAGAATTTGCCATCTCACAGACGATCGGATCACTATGTGACGTCTGCAGAAAATGATGCAGGGGCCTCATGTTCGAGTTCCGCCTAAGGCCTCACAAATTCTAGAGCCGCCTCTGGTTAACAGTAAAAGAGGGCTGGCCCTGCGATGTCCCAGGCTGGCCCACAGGCTTACCTGCGGCCCTGGTGGTGACGTGGCTGCGTAACCTGCTGACCTGCGGTCCCCACATGACATCAGGGTGGCGTATGAGACTCCTCCCCCCCATTCGGCCAGCGCCCGCCAAGTTAAAAAAACTACTGTGTGTGCTGTAGCTGCCATCTGCCTGAGGTCCCGCCGCCGGCCAACATTACTCTCTGCCTCTGCCCCAGGAGTTTCCCCCAAAGGTACCACTAGTCCACCAGGCATGAACTGACTTGCCATTCAGGTGCACAGAAAAGCTAGGTGACAATGTCTCCCCTAGCTCTTCCATGCTCCTGAATGGCATGTCTGCTTATAGTAGCTGAGCTATTATAAGAAGATATGCCACTCAGGAGTATGAAAAAGCTTGGTGAAACATTGTCATCTAGCTTTTCTGGCTTCGTGAATGGCATATCTGCTTATAATAGCTCAGCTATTATAGACAGATTTGCCTATAACATATAGTCAAAGCTGTCTATAATTTCTTAACTATGATAAGCAGATATGCCATTCAGGAGCCCAGAAAAGTTAGATGACAATTTCTCACTTAGCTTTTTCATTCTCCTGAATGACATATCTGCTTATAATAGCTCAGCTGTTAAAAACAGCTTTGACTATATGTTATAGGCAAATATGTCTATAATAGCTGAGCTATGATAAGCAGATATGTCATTCAGGAGAATGAAAAAGATAGGTGAGAAATTGTCACCTAGCTTTTCTGGGCTCCTGAATGGCATATCTGGTTATCATAGCTCAGCTATTATAGATAGATTTTCCTATAACTTTTAGTCAAATCTGTCTAGAATAGCTGAGCAATGATAAGCAGATATGCCATTCAGGAGCCCAGAAAAGCTAGATGACAATTTCTCACCTATCTTTTTCATTCTCCTGAATGGCATATCTGCTTATAATAGCTGAGCTATTATAGACCGCTTTGATTATATGTTGTGAAAATTAAAATTGTTAGTTTCACATTGCCGTTGTTCCCCGCCCTTAAAGGGGTACTCCACTGCTCAGCGTTTGGACAAACTTCCAAATGCTGGAGCAGGAAGCTTGTGACATCATTGCGCCACCCCCTCATGACATCACACCCCACACCCTCAATGCAAGTCTATGGGAGGGGGCGTGACGGCCTTTTTTTTTTTTTTTTTTTCAGCCTTTAACGGCAGTTTTTGAGATGGGGCACAACATGCAATAACGGGTCTCGATGGATCCCATTTACTATAATGGGGTCTGTCGGGCGCCATTATTTTGTAACGGGACTAGCAGGAGAAGATGGTGCAAGCAGTCATTTTTCTCCCGCTATTCCCTGTGTGCTAACGGCAGTGTGAAAGAAGCCTTATGCATATGAAATTACTAGCATAGTCAAAAAAGATGTTGGTGTATGGATACCGTATTTTTCGCCCTATAGGACGCACCGGCGTATAAGACGCACCCAATTTATAGGTGCAAAATCTAAAAAAATAAAGATTTTGAACCCAATAGTGGTCTTCAACCTGCGGACCTCCAGATGTTGCAAAACTACAACTCCCAGCATGCCTGTCCGGGCATGCTGGGAGTTGTAGTTTTGCAACATCTGGAGGTCCGCAGATTGAAGACCACTGCATAGGAGGTAATACTCACGTGTCCCCGCCGCTACGGACCCGTCACCGCTGCCCTGGATGTCGCTCCATCGCTGTCGCCATGTCCCCGTCGCTCGAGAACGTCTCTGCTGCCGGCCGGGTATCCTCGCTCTCCGTCGCCGCCATCACGTTGTTACGCACGCTGACGCACGTACGCGACAACGTGATGACGAGGAAGGAGAGCGCCGGCCATACAGGGGATCCCTGAACGGAGAAGACACCGAGGAGGCAGGTAAGGTCCCTCCCGGTGTCCTGTAAGCACTAACCCGGCTGTTCAGTCGGGCTGTTCGGGACCGCCGCGGTGAAATCGCGGCGGTCCCGAACAGCCCGACTGAACAGCCGGATTAGTGTCACTTTCCCTTCAGACGCGGCGGTCAGCTTTGATCGCCGTGTCTGAAGGGTTAATACAGGGCATCACCGCGATCGGTGATGTCCTGTATTAGCCGCGGGTCCCGGCCGTTGATGGCCGCAGGGACCGCCGCGATAGGGGTGTATTCGCCGTATAAGACGCACCGACTTTTTCCCCCCAGTTTTGGGGAAGAAAAAGTGCGTCTTATTCGGCGAAAAATACAGTACTTTGCATATCTTCATAGATGTTGTTTGATCCTTTATTTCACAAAAAAAAATAAAAAATGTTTAAGGGATGCATTGAGTGTGAAAGAGGTGTGGCTAGGGTGCGCTAAGGCAACACTTCTCCGCGCCTTCTTTGACACATGCATCTCCTATGCGCTGTGAATGGGGATTGTGATGCATGATCAGTCTGACATCCCGTGCATGCACCATGAATAGGGATTGTGGTTCACAAGTGGTAACACGTCACTGGCAAGCGAGCCCTGCGTGTCAACCAAAGAAGCAGCAGATGTGACGTCAAATCTGATAGGTGTTAAATTCTGGGGGGCATAGCAGACCCTCTACCACACCTCTTTGACACTCTGGGTCCCCATACATTTATTTTTTTATTTTTTATTTTTTTTAAGCTAAAGAACAGATTCTATAAATATATGTAAAGTTTCCATACACTAACATATATTCAGCCATTCTGGTAATTTAATGTACATAAAACATGTGACAACATTTCTTTGTGTTGCGTTTTCATTTTATATACTTTGATAAAAAAAAAGGCCCGTCACAATCTTCAGCACCAGGCCCATGATGCTCTTAATCCGGCCCTGCCAGCATGCCAGGACATGCAACAGCTGGATTCACCCTGGTTGGGAAACACTGTTGCAGACAATGCCGGCAGGAAGTATACACAGTTTTTTTCTTACCAATAGAAAAAGCAATGGGACCAACTGTGGCTGGGTCCCCTCTCTCGAAGGGCCCCGTAGCAGCACTATGGTCTGTCTCTATGGTACATACACCCTTGCTGGATAGTTATTTTGTTTTTAGATTTTGTCCCTTACCTATACAGTACAGCGGTAAATAGGTGAATATATCATGTAGTATCCAGTAGGGGGAGTTCTTGCTCTTTGGAAAATAAAATAACACCAAACATAAAAAGTAATCTAATAATTCTCGAATATCCCAACTGGTATCCCTCCTGTGTTACCTGTTGTCCTGGGCCTTGCTGAAATGGCAGAAGAGCAATATCACTTGTGGAAGTGCAGGTAATGTACGGGATCATTGTTGTGCTGTTGATTTGCTGAAAGAACAAGATACAATAAATACAGTCATTATGTTCGTGTTTTATAATTATACTTAGACAAGCAAGTAACACAATATTGTCTGTCAGCTTTATCATGATCACTGTGGGAGATAACCATCCTTTTGCAATCTATTTTAACATCCTGTTTGGCATCACTTTTTCCTTTAAAAAAAAAAAATT